>NC_059427.1:2700703-2720164 GCF_021028975.2 Sphaerodactylus townsendi
ACCTCCTCCGCGTCTCGCCTATTCCTTAGCGACGACCCTGCGGGGTTGACTACACATTTTCATGGTTTCTTCCTTTCTGTTGAAATTGTCCATGTGCTTGAAAAGAGAAGCCATTGAAATCCACAAGCCATTGAAATTCTGTTTTGCAGAAATGAGACACTGCTCATTGATGTGCTTTACAAAACCATAAATTCAGCATACATCATACAAACTGAAATATATGTATCATATGATACATCAGGCAATATAACCTCCAAATAGGTTATTATTTTAGAAAACTGAAATAATAACATTGGGCTTGAGAAAGGTTTTCCAAAGTAATAATAGAGAGAGAGATTTTAGTAAACTGACTTAATTGGCACATAAAATGTTCACACCCTTTGAAAATCTCCCAGCATGCAGTGCAGTGCTTGTATGCTAGAATTAAAACAAAAACTTAATACCCCTTTTCAGACTTGCACACAAGAACTCCAAGCTTGTGAATCTGCCCTTTGGTAGAGGCTTATTCAGAATATCTGCTATCATCTCACTGGTCAGACAATATTTCATCTCTGTGTTCCCCTGTTACATGAAGTCATGCACGAAGTGGGATTGCACACCAATGTTTTTGGTGTGTGCCTGTATGTTTCTGTTTGGGAGAGCCTGATACAATTTTGGTAATCCTCCGTCACAATGATGGGTCTCTGCTTATGGATTCCAAAGTCCTTTGGCGGTTTCTTCAGCCATAGTAATTATCTGCATGCTTCTGCTGTTGCAAATGTATTCAACTCTGTTGATCATAGAGCTGTTGCTTCTTTTTATCATTGGCCCACGAAATGGGATCACCCCCATATAAAAATAAATATCCACTTGTTGATTTATAGTCTGCAATATCACCTGTCCAGTCTGCATCAGTATAACAAGTCAGTGTAGGATTGCTGTTAGCGCGTAACTTTAATTTTAAATTGATAGTCCCCTTAAGGTACCTTAGTACAGTTTTCACTGCAGCCCAGTTACTCTGTGTTGGTGCCCGACCCCTGACTTCTCTGCTTAAGATTCCAACTGCAGTAGCTATATCTGGTCTAGTTGTTCTTGTTAGGTATAAGTTTCCCTACTGCTGTCCTGTACTGATTGGCGTAGTGGTTAAGTGCTTGTGTAACCCCCATGCTCAGAATGGGTTGACCCAAAGGGGTGGAGACTCAAAGCAGCAGGAGGCTGCAGAGCTCATGTAGTTTGGAGGAGACAAGGCTACCAGACTCGGACCTTGATTTGTATAAGCCCTTAACACCTTGTTAAGGTAACTGCAATGTGGGAAGGTAGTTGTTTATTTTTGCTATGTTGAAAATGTTGGAGTTTATTGTTTCAGGATTTTTGCGGTTGTAATGGGTGAGAGTTCTCATGGAAACCTTCATTATGTTGAATCCTGTTCATCAAGCCCTTGGAGTCTTCAGGAGCCAACCCACTTGCAAAGAAGAATTGGACTTGGCAATATCAGTAGACTGTAAATATAAGGACTTGAAAATGCAACTTAACAGGACTGTAATGTGTTAAATGTTAAAAGTGTTATTTGTTAAGTAAACCATTTTGTTTTAAATTTAGTTTCTTTGCAACTCCTTCCAAGTACTGCCCCACAGAACTCACAAGCTGAGGTTACACTTGCACTGCCACTCACATGGTCAGGAGTTCAAGCCCCCTGTGGGTCAGATATCCTGCCAGCTGGCTCATGGTCAACTCAGCCATCCATCCATTTCTTGGTCGGTAAATGAGTACCTAGCTCAGCTAGGGGCTAAATAATAGCTGAGGAAAGCAATGGCAAACTACCCTACAAAAAAGGCTTGCCTATAAAATCACTGCTTGCAGTGGTACCGCAGGGTCGGACACGACTGAAGGGGAAACTTTACCTTTACTTTATTAGAGGTGTTGAGGCCATTTTTGGTCACAATGAAAATTCCCAAAGTCCAACCCCCCCCCCCCCGACTTTAGAGATGAGATAAGGTATAAAATCAGGGGAAAGGTTTTATTCTGCTGCAGAAAGCAATAAAAAGAATCTTTTGCTGGATTCCGCAGGTTAGAAGCAAAGTACAGAAGCAAAAAATAAGCTTTTATACTGGTTTTGCAAGTGGCACAAGTCACATCATTGATGACGTTGATCTTTGGACCCTCCCAGAACATGATAAACCTGTGAAAGGACATTACCTACAATTACATGAGATCCATGACCACTTTGGAGAGGGGATTTAGCAAAGAAAAGTGGTTGTTTTAGTATTTAAATGAGCTTTTTTAGGGCAACTTGTGGGTCAGCCTGATACCTTGGATTTATTGTTTCCATTCGGCTAGTTTGATCTCTGACACAAATCAATAAACATTACACTTTGTAACATCCTTCTCCTGTTATTGCAAGTCTCTTGCCAGACTTCTAGTCAGAAATGAGGACGCATCCCTCATCCTTTCTCTACTGATGGCCTATCAGTCTTGGGATGTTTTGGGAGCTTGCTTCCTTTTGTCCTGCTAACCAAAGAAACAAACTGGTGGGGTTTTGATACACTAAACACAAGGGGGCAACAGCTGTTTCATTGCAGGCAAAGAATAGAATAGAATAGAATAGAATCTTTATTGGCCAAGTGTGATTGGACACACAAGGAATTTGTCTCCGGTGCATATGCTCTCAGTGTACATAAAAGAAAAATACAATTGTCAAGAATCATAAGGTACAGCACTTAATGATTGTCATATAGGTCTAGTAAGCAATCAGGAAACAATCAATAGTAATGAAAACATAAAATGTAAAATCATAAAATAAAATAAAATAAAATAAAATGTCAGCACAGGCTATAGTCATACAGTCATAAGTGGGAGGAGATGGGTAATAGGAATGATGAAAAAAGTAGTGCAGTAATTATATAATAAGTATATAATAAATAGTTTAACATTATCGAGGGAATTATTTGTTTAACAGAGTGATGGCATTCGGGAAAAAACTGTTCTTATGTCTAGTTGTCTTGGTGTGCAGTGCTCTGTAGCGACGTTTAGAGGGTAAGAGTTGAAACAGTTTATGTCCAGGATGCGAGGGGTCAGTAAATATTTTCACAGCCCTTTTTTTGACCCGTGCAGTATACAGGTCCTCAATGGAAGGCAGGTTAGCAGCAATTGTTTTTTCTGCAGTTCTGATTATTCTCTGAAGTCTGTGTCGGTAGCCCAGACTGTGAAGGTAGCTGTCTTAGTGGCCTTAGGCTGTTTACATCCAAGAGTACTAAAACAAGACTGTGCTTCTGGTGGGTTTCCCGGGCTGTGTGGCCGTGGTCTGGTGGATCTTGTTCCTAACGTTTCGCCTGCATCTGCGGCTGGCATCTTCAGAGGTATATCACACGGCTACACAGAGACTTTTCTCTGTGATACACCTGTGAAGATGCCAGCCGCAGATGCAGGCGAAACGTTTGGAACAAGATCCACCAGACCACGGCCACACAGCCCAGGAAACCCACCATGGCAGTGAAAGCCTTCGACAATACATTAAAAGGATGTTCAGAGATATACTGCTGTCCCCTTCCCTCCTCTTTCGGGGTCCCCAAGAAGCCCAGACTGTGAACCTGTGCGGGGGTGGGGGGGGGGGTGGGACGACGATGACAGGTGGGCTGGATGATCCTACTTGCGGGGGGAGGGCTCCCGAGGGGGTGGGTGGGGAGAGGCAGGCAAGGAGGCATTTCCTGACACCAGAGATTAGATGCGAGCAGGATTGGGGGGGTGGGGGGCGTCTCCCCCTCCCCAGATGTTTCTGGTCTCCTCCAGCAGGTCCTTCCCTGCCTCTCATCTGGTCCTTCCCCTGCCAAGCAAACCCAAAGCCCGTTTTGCAAAGGGGGGGGGGGGGGGAACTGGGAGGTTAACACTTTGCATCCCTAATGGCAGCGTGACACTTTCGGGGACCCCTCCGCCTCGCCGGCAGCCCCCGCCCCACAGGAAGGGAAGCCATAGAGTCCGAAATCCAAGAGAGGCCCCCAAGGAAGGGGGCAGGGGAATAATTTCCTCCCTCTTCTGCCTTTGCGGCACCATCCGCAGCCCCATCCTAGTGAGTCGAGGGGGCTGGGAAATGCGGGGGTGGGTGGAAGGGCCCCGATCCAGAAGAGCCGCCGCACTGCAGAGCCAGGGAAGGGAGGGAGCTGCTCCCTCTGGTGTCCCTCCCTCCCTCCCACCCTCCCTCCCCCTCTCTCTCTGTGCACGATCCCGGGGAGGGGGGGTTGAAATCCAGCCCCCCCACTTGCATTGTGGAGGCCTCGCGGATTATCAAGATTTGCAGGGTGGGGGAGGAACCAGCGGAGGGTCTGGAAAAGGCGGGGGCGGGGGGAGGAGAGAGGGCTGGATTGGGGAGGGGGGTAGTTTAGGGACAGACCCCCCCCCCCTGGTGGCTGTTTTCAGGGCAATAGGCTGGCTGCAGAGGTGGCACCTGGGCCGGGTGGGGGGGGGGAGTATATGCCTCCACCATGGAGGGGAGTGGCCAGTGGGGACTCCCCAGTCCTGGAATCTTCAGTGTCTTTGCAAACCACGCTCATTCAAACCGGGAAGGGGTGTGTGAGTCTGCAGAGGATCCCCCCCCCCCGCCCCTTTCTGGAGGGCAAAGCTCCGAGCAGAGAGGAAAGACCTCCGGAGGTGGGGGAAGGCGAGGGTCTCTGGGAAAGGGAAAGGACAGGGTGAGATAGCACCAGGATCTGCTAGGCAGGGCCGGAGGGAGGGAGGGGGGAGCACTGAATAGGGGAAACAGCCCTTTCCCCCTCCCCCAGTTCACGCCCTCCTCCCTGTGCCAGAAAGACCCTCTAAGTGCAAAAGAAAAAAGAGCCCAGAAATGAAGCCCTGCAAGAGACCTGCATGTGAAAGGGACCTTCTGTCTCCTTTAGACTGGGGAGGGGGCTGATGGGTCAAGGGGGAGGGAGGAGGAGATTTGCTGAGACCCCCCCTTCAGCCTCCCCTGCTTCTTGGCAGCCAGACCCCATCAGGACCCCAAGCAACGCAATGCAGCCCCCTCCTTTGCTCTTTGGGAAACAGGTGAGGGAGAGCCCCACCCACTCTCTCCCCCCTTTTGAAGTCCTGGTCCTCCAAATTGGAGACTATTTTTGCACTCCCCTGGGTGTGGGCAAAGGGGGGGCCCTTCCAGACTCCCCAAGATTATAGTTGAGGATCTCTTCTGGGTCAGCAGTGCTGGGTGAAGGCCCCCATCTGGCATGCCCAGGAGACATCAGTCCCTGATGTGATTCATGCAAGCAAAGGGAGTGGGCACAACCTTTCTCCTTGCAGTGCTAGCTTTCCATGTGAGGGGAGTTTTCCATGCTGCACGCATTCAAGGTCAGGGCTGGAATCTCCCGTCCGTCCCCTTGAACCAGACAGCCCAGTTTTAGCTCTTAAGTTGCGGGTATGGACATGACATGTAATATGATAGTAAATCTGGAGTGATCTAGTGAAAGAATGTAGAGGATCCGTGAATTGGAACTGGATTTATACATTGGGGTGACTCTGCAACACACTGGATCCATGATTTTTTGTACTGACTGTGGGTGTTCACCTAATATTAGATGTGATGGCAGGTTTGGGGTGACCCAGTGCAAACCCCCTGAATATCTGTTCCCTAGAGCCATGCTTTTGGCCTGTGGCAGTGCCACAAAACGGTGGATGCCTGATTTCTGCAGGGCACTCTTTGGCTGTGAACATGTCCTACGATTTGGTAGTTGATGTAGGGTGACCTAACGCAAAAATCATACTGATCCATGAGGATTCATGTTTTGGAATTAGGTTTTTGGTCCCTAGCAGCCCCATGAAGTGGTGGATTCAGGACAGAGACATGATCTACAGTCTGCCAATGGTTTCCTTTTGTGCTTTTTAACTTTTTAATAAAAATGCTATGATTCCACAATTCCCTTTTGAGCACAACTTCAACTGAGGTGCAGCATTTTTACAATCTTTTGGGTCCAATTCTTCCCCATAGGGCTCCCAGGCAGGGTGTGGGCTGGGGAGGGGCATCCTGGAAATACAGGAATTGGAAGAAAAGGATCTTCTGCTGACCGGAACAACCTCACCCCACCCCCAAGATTGGTGCCTGACCAAGCGTCTCACTTTCCAGGAGCCATGGAAGGTGGAAAGCCATGCAACACTATTTAAGTGGGAGGGAGAAAGGAGGAGGGGGCATGGAGACAGTGGGCACTTCTGACCCAACCCCCTCCCCTATATTTACTAGTCTTATCCCAGTCTTTTTCTTGGGCCTTTGCAAGAGGCAACAGTGTGAGTTCTATTATAACTCTTACAGGTGACTGTCCAGCCCAAAGAATGTTCTGGTGTCATTTATCTTTGCTTTCTGTAATCTTGTATTGATTTGGAATCACATGGTTTATGTTCAGTAACAAAAAGTGTACTGGAAGTGTCGAAATAACATCCTTTATTGTTTTTGGTTTAGCTTTATTAGAAAATTATATTGAAATGGAGATATTTTGATCTGTTTACACCTTGCACGATGATGACATATTTTGGTTGTTGAGGTTGTGTGAAATTAATAACAGGAAAGGCCTTGTAATCAGAATTCCACGTTTTAATTTTTATCTCGTTTAAATGCATTAAAAAGTGAGGATTAATAGAGTTGTAGTAACTTTATTAATTCGGTAGTACTTATAGCCATTGGTGCAGTTTGGGTGTATTTTGGTAGCTTTTGGTACACCTGTCCCTGGGATTTCTTGACAATGATGAATGTCCAGATAGCACCTGGAATGACAGTGGATCTGTTCACATGCAGAGAGTGACTCCTTTGGGAGGTGAACTGTGTGCCTTTATGCCCCGTCCTCCACAGGCTCCACCTCTATACATCGTGGTGACTCTGCAGCGCACTGGATCCATGATTTTTTTGTACTGACTGTGGGTGTTCACCTAATATTAGATGTGATGGCAGGTTTGGGGTGACCCAGTGCAAAACCCCTGAGGATCCATTCCTTAGGACCATGCTTTTGGCTTGTGGCAGTGCCACAAAACGGTGGATGCCTGATTTCTGCAGGGCACTCTTTGGCTGTGAACATGTCGTATGGTTTGATAGTTAATGTAGGGTGACCTAATGCAAAAATCGTCCTGATCCATGAGGATTCATGCTTTGGAATTAGGTCTTTGGTCCCTAGCAGCCCCTAGCAGGATTCAGGACTGAGATGTGATCTACACTCTGTGAATGGTTTTCTTTTGTGCTTTTTCAATTTTTTATAAAAATGATGTGATGACACAGTTTTTTTTGTAAAAAATCATATAATTTCATGGGGATCTGCCTTAATTAATCTAGATACAACTTTTATCCAGTCCCCTTTTGAACACAACTTCAACTGAGGTGCAGGGTTTTTACAATCTTTTGGGTCCAATTTCTCTCTGCAGGGCTCCCAAACAGGGTGGGAGTTGGGAAATACGAAGGAGTTTAGGAATTGAAAGAAAAGGATCTTCCCCCCCACCTGAGCAAGCTTGTCACTTTCCAGGAGCCGTGGAAGGTGGAAAGCCATAAAACACTATTTAAGGGGGAGAAAGGAAGAGGGGGCATGGATACAGTGGGCACCCCCTGACCCAGCCCCCCCCCCCCACATTTACCAGTCCTTTTGTTGGGGCCTATGCAAGAGGCAACATTGTGAGTTCTATTCTCTTCATGGACAACATGCATTATATAAGTGGGATGCTCTTATGTCATTCATCTTTATTTTCTGTAATCTTGTATTGATTTGGAATCACTTGGATTGTGTTTGGTGACAACAAGTGTATTGGAAATGTTGAAATAACATCCCTTATTTATTGTTTTGATTTATCGTGTTAATTGTTTTGGTTTAGCTTTATTAGAAAATCATATTGAAATGGAGATATCTGACCTGTTTGCACCTTGCACGATGATGAAACATCTTGGTTGTTGAGGTTGTGGGGAAATTAATGCCACGAAAAGCCTTGTAATCAGAATGTCAAGTTTTGATTTTTATCTTGTTTAAATGCATTAAAGACTGAGAATTAATAGAGTTGTAGTAACTTTATTAATTCAGTCACACTTATAGCCGTTGGTGCAGATTGGTGCAGATTTGGTAGCTTCTGGTGCCCCTCCCCCTAGAAGTTCTTGACAATGATGAACGTGCAGATAGGGCCTGGAATCACAATCGATTTGTCCACATGCAGAAAATGGTTCCACTGGGAGGTGGACTCTATGCCTTTATGCCCCGCCCTCCACAGGCTCCACCCCTGAATTTGCAGAAATTTCCCAACATGGAACGGGCAATTTGTGCCTTTGGTAGGGTTGTTGCTCCCCCAGCTCCTGTTCATTGCATCAGGCCTTGTTCTCTGTTTCATGTACAAACCCCACACCTGACTCAATCCCACTCTGTACTAGCATCAGATTTACACTTGCCCGCTGTGTCTTTTGGTGGGCATATCTCTGGCCATGCTCAGTAGCCATGCAAAGGTGCTGGGACAGCCTCACCCCAAGTCAGCAAAGCTTGTAATGTTTTTAAAGAGCTGCAGACACTTAACTTGCCCAAAGAACCAATCAGGCATATCTTGTGCTCCGTTTCATGTACCAACCACACCCCTGACTCAATCCCACTTTAATAGAATTAGATATACACTTGCCCTACACTAGCACTACGCTTTGATTTTGGGTGGGCATATCTCCTGACATGCTTAGTAGCCATCCAAAGCCACCAGGACAGCCTGACCCAAAGTCAACAGAGAAAAACTTTCAATGTTTTTAAAGAGCAAGAGACACTTAACTTGCCCAAAGAACCAATCAGACATATCTTGTGCTCTGACCCACCATTCTCTTGTCATTCTCTTTTCCTTCTTCCGTGCTGCTATCTGCTCCCTACTGAACACCCCACAGAGATAAACCTCTTTTCATGATGAAGAAGGAGGTGGAAGAGAACGGCCCAGGAGGACCTGGACTTGGCAAGAGAGTGAGGAAAGACCCCCATTCCATCCAAGCTACGAATGGTGTTGCATTCTGGGAGAGAGCTGTGCCAGAGGTCTGGGATCAGGAGCCTCTGAACTCGGAAGTACTTTGCCGACGCTTCCGGCAGTTCTGCTACCATGAAGCCGACGGGCCTCGTGAGGTTTGCAGCCAGCTCCATGGACTTTGCAACCAGTGGATGAAGCCAGAGAAGCATTCGAAGAAGCAGATCCTGGACCTGGTGATCCTGGAGCAGTTCCTGACCATCCTGCCCCATGAAATGCAGCACTGGGTCAGAGGATGTGGGCCGGAGACCAGTTCCCAGGCGGTGGCCCTGGCCGAGGGTTTCCTCCTGAGTCAGGCCGAGGAGAAGAGACTGGCAGAACAGGTGAGGGCTTCTCTTTCCAGGTATGTCCAATTCAAAGAACAATATCTGACATTCTCCTAAAACTTCCCAGCCTGATATTTGTCCAAGTGTTAATTATCTAAATGGGAGGCTTTAGTGACCTGCTTCAGCAGCCCCTTCTTCTAGGGAATATTTGTCCTCTCCAGGTAATTCCCCAGCATTGAAAAGCCCCTGTTCTAGCTCTGCTGATAGAAAGGTGCAGAATCTGGGAATGGGGTAGGATCCCTTCCATGGTATCTTCCATTCCATCTCTTACTCATCTCTCTCGTTGGTATTTTAGACGTGGGCTCCATCCATGAAGATGGAAACAAATTTCTCTGTGCTGGAAAGAGGTCTGTTGGAGGAAGGACAGCGAGCCCAGACGCACGTCCAAGATGCCACCTCACCTGGTAAGGACTCACTCTGCCTGGATGGGATTGGGGCATGCAGTAATTTGACGGTTAGTGTCAGGAACGAAGCTTGGGGTTAAGGGACATTCCTATGTATCCTGTGTAACCAGATTGATTTGTAAAGGGACTTTCTCTTTCTTTTCCTTTATCCTCTGATGTTTATAGCTTTGGTTGTAGATGACTAGGCTAAGTGACCCCGGCAAGCCATTCTTCCGGGAAACAGGATGTGCCTGTTGGCCTGAGGGGGGAGGCGAACCAGGTGGCTGCAACGATCCCTGTCGCGACCTTGAGGTGCCAGAGCCTCCAAATAACTCCTTTGACACTTTCTCTGGGAAAGCAGGAGGGGGGACTGGGTGAGGATAAAGGGACCCAGGAGAGCCTGGTTGGGCAGATCTGACTTCCTGAAGCTGGGTACTACGTTGCCTTACAATAAATGCTACTGGTCAAGAATCCAGAGTCTGTTTATTGATTAAAGGTCCCAGGCGTAACAGGTATGAGTTCGAGTTACAAAAAAAATGAAATGGGTCTTGACTCAATTTATGACACTCAGTCGTGAACCGTTGGGATGCCTGTAATAGGGGATTAGACAAATTCATGGAGGTAGTTTCTCTCATTGATTACAATACTCATACGCCTCCTTTTTCCATTGGAGGGACTCAAGGTGGCCTGATGTGACAGTGAGATGGCAGGCAACCTCGTTTTGCCCGCAATCTTTTCCTTCCGCCAGGCTGGAATCAAGGGCATATAAAATGGCCCAGGCAGAAGGAACACAGCATCTCTGGGCCTTTGGCCTGAACCAGCTGAGATGCCGTCACATTTTTCAGCTCCAGTGTTCACAGGACAAGGATCACAAAAGTCTGAAATGTATCAGTGGCATTTGCAGCCCCCTCCCCTTCCCGAGGCTCATAGGTACCTTTTGCTTCTCTTCTTCCTCCACCACTACTTAATAGAAAGGGTTACAGCACTTTTTGAGTGTACCCAGGGAAAGGGAATGTGGGTGTGTCAGGTATACCTCACGCACTCACAATAGGCAGTGGTGGTTAATATTCTTTTTTGCACTTTTCCTTCTCGTACAGGCAGTGAAGAGAAACTGTGGATCCATTCTCGTTGCGGAGGCATGGGAACAGCTGCTGCACCTCCTGTCCGGGTAGGGGAGACAAATGGGAGACAGACTGGGTCCTCCCTGCTTTCTTAGGGGGATGGTTTCTTCTGTAGTGGATACTGAAGCGCCCAGGGAAGAGGCTCTCAATGGCTCTCTTTATACACAAGCTGACTTCTCCGTCCTTAACCTTCACAGAATGTCCCCTTCCATCAAGCTGTCTCTGCCTGACCTGCCCTCTAATGAGGGAATCTGCTTTTCTTTCAGACTTTGGTGTCCTTTGAGGAGGTGGCCGTGCATTTCACAGAGGCAGAGTGGGCGCTGCTGAATCCAGACCAAAGTGCTCTCTATGAGGACGTCATGCTGGAGAACTACAGGAGTGTGGCCTCTCTGGGTAAGGGACTTGCATGGCTTCCATAGTACAAATTTCTGCCTTTGGGATGAAGCGCGAATCAAACTGTTGATTAGGAGCAGGCTTCTTCTGCTACTTTCTGCCTTGTGGAAGCCTTGAGATGTCAGAGTGGCAGCAAAATCAATATTCAGCATGGCTGTGCAATGTAGCCCTGGCTTGCTTGGACCAACGGAGGCCCGTATTTTGGTCACCACTGAAGCCAGAGGGGTTGAGGAGGCCCTCAGGAGGATGCTTAGTGTCCAGCCATTAAAGTACAGGCGTCACCCAGGCAACCACTCTGTCTGTCTTCTGCAATGGCTTCTCTCCCCCTTACTGGTGGGGAATGTGGCCTTGATCAGTTTTCCACTGTTCCAAAAACATTCTTCCTTGTGCTTCTTTCCTTCCCCATATAAGAAAGATCACTTTCTCTCTGTGTGAGCCAAAGGAGCCAGGAACGTAATGCAGATTGTAGTGGAAACGGTTGAAGGCCTTACGGCTGATGAAAGGCTGGAGAGTTTGTTAAGAGGATCCCAAGAGAGTGTTTCCTTCCCAGATGAGCTGGCTGCAAGTGAGGAACCTTCATAGTTATGTGAAGAGAATGATCAAGGAATATCCTCAAAGGATTTCTGCTTCACTTCTTCACGTTTCTTCGTTTGCCAGAATCACAAAACCTGCTGAGAAAAGAGGCAGGGAGACTTTCTGGGGGCTGATATCTGGGATGCTCTGAGGTCCTTTGGGACTGCTGCATCCTTAAATATGGAATATTCCAGGGAAAGGTGGGGGGCTTACTTAACAAAAGCCAAGCTGGAAGAGGCTAAAGTCTTTTTTCTGCTTAGCTGCCTTTGGGCCTTAGCTGTCCTGGCCCCAACTGGAACCTCTTCCAAAAACCATTGAGGGTCTGCTTTTGTCAGGAACTGCGCCTGGTGATTGAGGGGCATTCTCAGCTTATTGTCTTTGCAGCAGTTTATATTGCTAGAGATAGTATCTGGGTGACAGAGGGGTACTTTCACTTCAGTGTAGCTGTTGCAAGACACATGTAACCAGTCTGCTATATGTAATGGGCCTTTACTCTCTCTCTTGATCTTTATGGCTTAACACGGATTGTAGATAACTAGGCTGGCCCAGGTGAGTTACTCCCAAAAGAAACGGGATGTCCTGTGGGGGTAGGCGAACCAGGTGGCTGTATGTATCCCTATCGCCGACCTTGGGGCGCCTCAGCTCCAAAATAACTATTTTCACACACTCTCTAGGAGGGGGGACGTGTTGGGGATAAGGAGGTTCAGGAAAGCCAGGTCTGGCAGAACTTGCTTTCTCAAGCTGGGTGCTTCGTTGCCTTTGAATAAATGCTACTGATCAAGAATTCAGGGTCTGTTTATTGGCGAAAGGTCTGAGACTTAACAGCTTTGAACTGTCAGGTTCACTCTGTCAGGTGAACTCCTGGCTTCTTCCTCCCCACAGCAAATGCTGAAAACCAGCTCTTCATGGCTATCATCACAACTAGAAGGAAACTCTCTATATTTGCAGGGCTGGAGATCATGCTAACTTCTTGTGGAAAGGCAGATGTTGTAGTGGTTAAGAGCTGTGGAGTCTTAGCTGTAGAGAGGGGTTCGAGTCCTTACTGCTCCACACGAAGCCCTCTTGGTGACCTTGTGCCACTCCCAGTTCTCTCAGAACTCTCTCAGCCCCACCTTCGTCACAAGGTGCCTGTTGTTGGGAGGGGAAGAGAATGTGATTTGTAAGCATGACTCTTTGGGGTAGAGAAAAGTAGGGTATAAAACAACAGTACTAGAGAGAAGGTATAAGGTTACCCTCCGTTCAGATTTGCCTCTCGTCTGACATGAAGGTACACCAGAGCACCAGAGCAGTGCCTCCCACCACTGAAGTGGGTGTTTAAAAATAGGCCACGATGAGGATTTCTGCCTCTCTGGAAAACATTTTGGGGAAACTGGCAGGTCCCTCTTTGGTCTTGTGCAGTTTTCCAAAAATATCTCATCCATCCTTTTTCCTACCTTCTGTTTTGTGATTCTAGGAAGTGGTTGTACGTGCTTTTTTCAGAGTTTTGTGGCTAGAGAACCATTTTGTTCTCATTGGGGATGGGTATTGTGTTGCACTATACCCTCCCAAAAATTGTATCAAGAGACAACAGACATTGTAGGTTAGAGAGGCTCATCTCTCCCATATGCTACAGCCAGAAACATCCTTTTAATTCACACATTCATGTGTGGAGATGTATACATTGTTAGATTGCAAACCAAGCCTTTCTGAGAAAGCAGGCTTGAATGTTCTTTTACTGTGTATATTCATGTTCCCTTTGATGCAGTGTTGGAAAAAGCTGGCAATGTTTTCTGTGTGGATGGAGCTCGAAGGGCTGATCAGTCATCCTGTGTGGGTGCTAACGGAATCTGTTTGTTTCAGCAGGAGATGAGCAGTGGAATGAAGGTGATGAAAAAATGCAGAACCTATTGCCAGATCAAATCAACAATGATGGTCTGAAAGGAAACGTCAGGAATCCAAGTGGACCTAAGAGGCAGAAAGGAAGTCACAGAGCTGAGAAGAGGGTTAAACCCATTTCTTGCCAAGGGCAGGATTTCCATGAACTAATCCACACAGTAGAGGAAGTATATCAATGCTTAGAGTGTGGAATGAACTTCTCAGATGAAAGCCAATATGAGAGCCACCAAAGGACTCATTCAGGAGAGAAACCATTAATGTACTTAGAGAGGGGGCTGACCTTCTCTGGTAGAAGGAAGTGTAATGTACATATTCGAAAGGATAGCATAATGAGGCCATGTAAATGCTGTCAGTGTGGAAAGACCTTCAGCTACAGATCAAAACTAGTTGTGCATCAAAGGACCCACACAGGAGAGAAACCTTTTGAATGCTTAGAGTGTGGAAAGAGATTTAGTCAGAATGGCGATCTTAAAAAGCATCAAAGAACTCACACAGGGGAGAAACCTTTTGAATGCTCTGAGTGTGGAAAGAGATTCATTCAGAGCAGCCATCTTCAAGCGCATCAAAGAACCCACAGATTGCAGAGACCTTTTCAATGCTCAGAGTGTGGAAAGAGATTCAGCCAGAGTGGCTATCTTCAGCAGCATCAATTACTCCACACAGGAGAGAACACTTTTGAATGCTTAGAGTGCAGAAAGAGATTCAGAGGAAGTGCCCATCTTCAAGAGCATCAAAGAATGTATTGTCAAAGGCTTTCACAGATAAAATCAGTGGGGAGTTGTGGGGCTTCTGGGTTGTATGGCCATGTTCCAGTAGCCTTTTCTCCTGACGTTTTGCCTGCATCTGTGGCTGGCATGTTCAGAGAATCAGTGGAGAGACCTTTTGAATTGTGTAAGGGTGGAAAGAGATTCAGTCAGAGTTGTGCTCTTAAAAAGCATCAAAGAACTCACACAAAGGAGAGATCTTTTGAAGGCTCAGGGTGTGGAAAAAAATTCAGTCAGAGTGGTGCTCTTAAAAAGCATCGAAGAACTCACACAAAGGAGAGATCTTTTGAAGGCTCAGGGTGTGGAAAAAAATTCAGTCAGAGTGGTGCTCTTAAAAAGCATAAAAGAACTCATACAAAGGAGAGACCTTTTGAATGTGCTGAGTGTGGAAAGAGATTCATTCGGAATAGCCATCTTCAAGACCATCAAAGAACTCATACAAAGGAGAGACCTTTTGAATGCTCTGAGTGCGGAAAGAGATTCAGACGAAATACCCATCTTCAAGGGCATCAAAGAACTCACACAGGGGAGAGACCTTTTGAATGCCTGGAGTGTGGAAAGAGGTTCAGTCAGAGTGGTGCTCTTAACAAGCATCAAAGAACTCATACAAAGGAGAGACCTTTTGAATGCGCTGAGTGTGGAAAGAGATTCATTCGGAATAGCCATCTTCAAGACCATCAAAGAACTCATACAAAGGAGAGACCTTTTGAATGCTCTGAGTGTGGAAAGAGATTCAGACGAAATACCCATCTTCAAAGGCATCAATTACTCCACACAGGAGAGTAAACTTTTGAATGCTTAGAGTGCGGAAAGAGATTCAGAGGAAGTGCCCATTTTCAAGAGCATCAAAGAATATATTGTCAAGGACTTTCACAGGCAGAATCAGTGGGGTGTTGTGGGGTTCCGGTTGTAAGGCTGTGTTCCAGTAGCCCAGGGGTAGGGAACCTTTAACACTCAAAGAGCCATTTGGACCCGTTTTCCACAGGAAAAGAAAACACTTGGAGCCGCAAATAATTTTTGACATTTAAAATAAAGATAACACTATATATATAGGGTTTTTTTAACCTTTTACTCCGCTCATTCTGAGAAGCACATGGATGCGCCCGCCCTGCTGCCTGCAGGGCGGGCAAGGATGAAGCCGGCGGCTTGGCCTCACCGGCTGCCAGGAGAGCACCCGCCCTGCTTCAACGGGGCGGGCGAGAGGGGAAGCCCACGGCGTAGCCCAGCCGACCATGGGCAGTTGGTGCTGCCTGCAGGGTGGGCAAGGATGGGGCCAGCGGCTCGGCTCGTGGAGCCACAGTGCAAGGGCAGAAGAGCCACATGCGGCTCTTGAGTCGCAGGTTCCCTACCCCTGTGGCTGACGTCTTCAGATGATCTCAAAGAACTCACACAGTGGAGAGACCTTTCGAATGCTCACAGTGTGAAAAGAGTTTCAGTCAGAGTGGCGCTCTTAAAAAGAACTCGCACCTTTTGAATGCTCTGAGTGTGGAAAGAGATTATTTCAGAATAGCATTCTTCAAAGGCATCAGAGAAAGTCACACAAAGTAGTAGCTGTTTGAATGCTCATTGTAAGACCGCTGTCCACTGTCAGATGATTCTACCCAGTTTGATTCCCAATCTTCTCTTAGGGATTTTGGAGGACACTCCCCGGAAAGCTGAAAGCGCAGTGGTTGGATCTTTGTGCTAACCTTGAGAGAGCACATCTGCCTGCCATGTCCAGAGCCCATTTTTATCAGGCTGGTAGAGCTACACTAGTGCTTTGACATACCCCCTGTTTTTCATTCAGAGCCTAGTTAAAAACCTCGCGGTTCTGTGGCTATTTTTACTGTGATTGTAATTTTCTATCTTAAATTATGTGTTTAATGTTTACTTTTTCTTAAACAGTTGTTGGGTTATTTTATCTAAAAGCCTATGTGCTACATCTTAGGTGAATGGGCTAAGAAATGGCAAATGCAGTTCAATGTAGCAAAATGTAAAGTGATGCACATAGGGGCAAAAAATCCAAACTTCACATACATGCTACAGGGGTCACTGCTATCAGTCACAGACCAGGAAAGGGATTTGGGTGTCTTAGTAGATAGTTCCATGGGAATGTCAACTCAATGCATGGCAGCTGTGAAAAAGGCAAACTCTATGCTGGGGATAATTAGGAAAGGAATTGATAATAAAACTGCAAAGATTGTCATGCCCTTATATAAAGCAGTGGTGCGACCGCACTTGGAGTACTATGTTCAGTTCTGGTCGCCACATCTCAAAAAGGATATTGAAGAGATAGAAAAAGTGCAGAGAAGGGCAACGAGGATGATTGAGGGACTGGAGCACCTTCCTTATGAGTAGAGGCTGCAGCGTTTGGGACTCTTTAGTTTGGAGAGGAGACGGCTGAGGGGGGATATGATTGAAGTCTATAAAATTATGCATGGGGTAGAAAATGTTGACAGAGAGAAATTTTTCTCTCTTTCTCACAATACTAGAACCAGGGGGCATTCATTGAAAATGCTGGGGGGAAGAATTAGGACTAATAAAAGGAAACACTTCTTCACGCAACGTGTGATTGGTGTTTGGAATATGCTGTCACAGGAGGTGGTGATGGCCACTAACCTGGATAGCTTTAACAGGAGCTTGGACAGATTTATGGAGGAGAAGTCGATTTATGGCTACCAATCTTGATCCTCTTTGATCTGAGATTGCAAATGCCTTAACAGTCCAGGTGCTCGGGAGCAACAGCCGCAGAAGGCCATTGCTTTCACATCCTGCATGTGAGCTCCCAAAGGCACCTGGTGGGCCACTGCGAGTAGCAGAGAGCTGGACTAGATGGACTCTGGTCTGATCCAGCTGGCTTGTTCTTATGTTCTTATAGATGTCTTTGAATAAATGAAATGAAAATAAAACAGTGAATCTCTCCTCACTCCCTCCTCACTCCCTTAAAAGGTACATGCTCTTCAAACCCCCAGACAAGTCCTGGCAACCAAGCGTCCCTTGCCTTCCCTCCAAAGATTCCCAAAAAGGCCTTTGCCCACATCTTGAGGAAGCCCCATTCTTGGCTGAGTCTTTTATACTTAGTTAAAGTGTTCAGTACTAGTGTCTGGAAATCTAAGAGCAAGGCTCCCCTTATTTTTAAGCCTGAGGGGCCCTTTAGAATTCTGACATCGTGTGCTGGGTGTGACTCCAAAATGGCTGCTGCAGGAGGCGGAGCCACACACAGAGAAAACACAAGTGGAAGGGAGGACTAAAAGAGGGACTAAAAGGGAATAGGAGTGAGAGAGAATCAAACAAACATGAGTGGCAGCTGTCTCCGAAACATTATTTTAATATGCAAAACCTACTTGATCTTCAGTAGCCAATCACAAGCCACGCTGCATGACAACACCACCAGACCTCACCCACCTTCTCAAAACACTTCATGTGCACCAGTAAAGGGACTGCTGGGCACCTTACATTGGGGACTCCTGGCTTAGGGTCTTCTAAACATTCAATGAATGTTCCTTGGTGTTACTGGACTAAATGTTTTTACTCCATTTTCTTTTCTGCCTAGCTTTCCACTGGCTGACCATGTGTCTGAACATGAAGAGAACATCTTGCCATCACCACTGGACAACCACAGCCAGAGTTTATGCATCTGGAGTAATGAGCTTGTTTTGGGGGCCAGATTGGAACTTTAAAATACATGTTAAATCATACATTTATTTATATGACTTTTACCCCACCCTTTCCTGACAAATTGAGCTCAAGGCAGATTCTGATAAAAATCCATACCATTAAGGTATATAAATACCACTAAAACTCATTCGGACTTTGACGTAATAGAGGAAACCAGTCAAAAAGGGAAGGGCAGGAGAGTTGAAAAAATCTTACAGGAAGGAAAAGAACAATAAGCAATTGAGAAGGAAGGGGAAAGGGCTACTGAAGGGATAAGAAGCAGAAAGATGTGTGATTCCTAGAGAGGATGCCCAAAGCAGAAGAGATATACCAAAGTTCTCCAACTTCCTCCTTTTCAGTCTAGCTGTGTTTGCAGGAGTGTAGTCGGACTGGGGAAATCCTGGAAGGGTTTAGAGAGGCAGGGAAGGGAGGGGATGAGTCTCATCTATAGTGGGCAACTCTGGAGCGTCTCTCTGTTTCCCGCGTGCAGAGCAGGGCCAGGAAAGAGGTCCAGCCAGCCCCTTCTCTGCTCTCCAGAAGTGATGTCAGCTCTGCAGCTGGCTGCATCTGCAACAAGAAGCAGGAGAGAATTGGGTTTCCCTCCATTCCAGGAACCAGTTTCGTTGGTATCTTCCTGAGCAGCTGCAACACCAGCTGAAAGGCATGTGGTCATCAGGACAGAGGTGTGACTGCACTAAGAGGGGTTTCTGGCTTGGGGGTGGCAGAGAGTCTGAGGGAGAGGAGGACCTGGGCCCTCTCGTTATAACTCATTCTTCTTTACTGCAATGAATCATAGGATCATAGAGTTGGAAGAGACTACAAGGGCCATCAAGTCTAACCCCCGGCCATGCAGGAACACACAATCACAGCACTTCCTACGTATGTTCACCCAGCCTCTGTTTAGAAACCTCCAAAAAGGAGACTCCACTACTCCCCGAGGCAGTGAATTCCACTGTCGAACATCCCTGACAGTCTCTCTGCTGTTATTCAGGGTTTTTTCCCCCAAAGGCCACAAATACATCCCAGCAGCCCTTAAAGACTTCAATGCTAAAGTGTCACAGCAACTTTTGTATGGGATCACCGTCTGGATCTGTGCTTGGAACCGATCAGTTGAGAGATTACAGTCTATTTTCCTCTATTAGATTTTCAGAGTGCCCCACTGTGTACCATATGCAGTCCTGTGCCTGGAATCTGGACAACATCTTCTTATTGTTTGTAGAAACCAGGGCCTGGATGCTCACATTTAAGTTTTGGAGTAGACTGTGTTTTAACATGGAATCCGACCGTCGTATCTATAAAGCACTGCCAGACCTACAGTCTTCCACCAAACATAGGTGGATAATTGTCAGGACTCCCCTACTCAGACAGTGAAACACTCAAACCTATTAAAAGTTCAAAGATTTATTGCTGGTGTCAGGAAGAA